>NC_089581.1:146773581-146802863 GCF_019320115.1 Miscanthus floridulus | reverse complement strand
GCGAGCGTGTCGACCAGACGCAGCCCTGTTTGAACGTGTAAGGCGCGCAACTGTGAACTCTTGAACCCCTTGCCTGACAACTGGTTTTTGGGCCGTTTATTTATTCTTTAATCAAAGTAATTATGGAGAACGTACAGTCGACATCTTCTTGTGTGGGCTGGGCCGCATGCACGTACGTGTGTTACGTATATGTGCTGGCTAGCTAGCTTGTCAATTGTGTACAGATACGTATCGTATATACACACGTACGCTCATGGCCATAATTTAATTAACCCAACGTGTGTGCGTGTCCAAACGCATTTGCTTCTATATATATGTTTTTATTTCCT
The DNA here is from genome assembly GCF_019320115.1 of Miscanthus floridulus. NCBI lineage: Eukaryota > Viridiplantae > Streptophyta > Magnoliopsida > Poales > Poaceae > Miscanthus > Miscanthus floridulus. Next base: position 146,802,534 of record NC_089581.1, on the reverse strand, counting down.
TGGAATGTAGATAAACAATATACATCTCTCCTCCTTTTGTGAATGAACAATATATGGTATACAAATATATACGACGGGTATATATTTGCATAGGCTTTCATCTTTGTCATGCGTCTCTTTTAGATATATTAATTTCATTCTTTTCAATTATGTTTTATTTTATGATTTCTGTATATGGCATATAACCATCTGAATTATTTATTATTTTATCTCTCATGGCATAAATATTCACATGTATTTAGGTAGGCCAAAATTTGTGCCAACAGCTTCCTTTTCGTTCGGAAGGAGGGGTAGAACATGCCAAGCTACCCTCGATGGGCGCGAGCAGTGGCATTTCCGGTGAGCTGTTATCGGGTGAGTCTGAGTGGAGGCTCGTGCCCCATTCGCTAGGGGTCGGCTAGTGGTCCAGAGACGCACTCTAAGAGTACCGGAGGGTTTCTCTAGTGGGTGCCGAGGCCGTTCGCTGGGCCCCGGTGGCTCGGTGCCTCCCTACGGTGGGATCCCATTCGGAGACCTCCCTGCCAGTCTCGGACACGACTTAGGACGCCCCAAGCGTTTCACTTGCCAAGGCCCTGGCCCCGTACAGGCTCGCCCATAGTCGTCCCTGGCTCTGTTGCCCTGGGGCGGCTGTCGAAACCCTTAGGGGCCCAGCCTTCGAACCCCTAGGCCGTAACGGGCTCGCTGCCCTTTGTCGCGTTTTCTCGAATTTTCAAGTGCGGGTTTGGGTTGCTCGTCTTTGTCGTGGGTGCAGGAGGAGCCCCCGAGCCTCCGCACGGAGCGAGAGGGCGATCAGGGGTCCCCTTGACTTTTTTGTTCAACCCTCGCACATCCTTTTCATTCGGACGGAGGGGTTTTTTGCCGAGCCCACTCGTGTGCGAGCCTAGGTTGCTTGGTCTCGGCAAAATTGTAGGGGGGCTCCCGAGCCTCTGCACAGAGCAAGAGGGCGATCAGGAGTTCCCCTAGCTTTTTGTACGCCCCTCGTGCGTGAGGGTTTGTTTGCCGAGCCCCCCTTGGGTGCGAGCCTGGGTCACGGGGTCTCGGCATATCTGCAGGAAGAGCTCCCTAGCCTCTGCACGGAGCGAGAGGGCCGTCAGGAGTTCCCCTGACTTTTTGAATCGACCCTCGCGTGTCCTTTTCGTTCGGAAGGAGGGGTTGTTTTGCCGAGCCCCCTTGAATGCGAGCCTAGGTCGCTGGGTCTCGGCAAGGTTGCAGGAGGAGCCCCCTAGCCTCTACATGAAGCAAGAGGGCCGTTAGGGGTTCCCCTGACTTTTTGTGCGACCCTCGCGCTTCCTTTTCGTTCAGAAGGAGGGGTGGAATATGCCAAGCTACCCTCGATGGGCGCGAGCGTTGGCATTTCCGATGAGCTATTATCGGGCGAGTCCAAGTGGAGGCCCGTGCCCCGTTCGCTAGGGGTCGGCTAGTGATCCAGAGACACACTCCAAGAGTACCAGAGGGTTCCTCTAGTGGGTGTCGAGGCCATTCGCTGGGCCCCAGTGGCTTGGTGCCCCCCTACGGTGGGGTCCCATTCGGAGACCTCCCTGCTGGTCTCAGACATGACTTAGGGCATCCCAAGCGTTTTGCTTGCTTGGGCCTCGGCCCCGTGTGGGCTCGCCCGCGGTCGTCCCTGACTCTGTTGCCCTAGGGCGGCTGTCGAAACCCTTAGGGGCCTAGCCTTCGAACCCCTGGACCGTAGCGGGCTCGGTGCCCAGTTCCTTCATCTAAAAGGAATAGGGTGGGAGGAATGTCTCCCCCATCGGCTTGACAACGGCTGGTGCGCCTTTTGAGGTGATTTTCTAGGGAGACGGAATGACACCTGCTGCTGCAGCAGTCGGGCACGACGTGGTGTCAGCGGATGGGACGTAACTGTTCCTGCGATTAATGAGAAAAAGGTGGGCACGTGGGTGGTAAAATCGGATCGGGATTAACCGTGTCGGATCTGAGGGAAACTTCCCCGATTTTGTCGCCCGTCCGTTTCACCTTCATCCTACATAAATACGCAATGAGCCTTGCCCCTCCCCTCCTTACCTTGCCCGCAATAGCTTTGCCGTCTTTTAGCCGTCGCTAGAGCAGAGAGCCCTGGGAGGAAGAAGGGAGAGAGGTGAGGCAGAGAGAGGGAGAGAGAGAGACTCACCGCCGTAGTCGAACCCTCCATCGCACTTATGGCCGGCAACATTGTTGTCATCGAGGCGGATCCTTGGGGTCCATCTGATGTCACCGTGGAGATGCTTCAGTCGCTCGTCGATGGCAGGCTCCTTCATCCAGTTACCGACCCTAACAGGCCGGAGTGGATCGCTCTGTCGGGTGAGCTAGAGTCGAGGCCTCGCGACGGTTACGTCGTGAGCTTCATGTCTTTTCATGAGCGTGGCCTCGGCCTTCCGGCGGACCGGTTCATGCGGGCGCTCCCGCACTACTACGGCGTGGAGCTCCACAACTTCAACCCCAATTCCATCACGTAGGCTACCATCTTCGTCGCTGTCTGTGAGGGGTATCTAGGGATTGCTCCCCATTGGGAGTTGTGGCTCCACCTCTTCTGAGCGGGGCATACCACCAAGCCAACGGGTACGTCGGGCACGAGGAAGGCGGTGAGGGCTGGCGGCTGCACTCTCCAAGTGCACCAGGACCGTCAACACCTCTACATCCTGGCCTAGCTTTCGTCCTCCAATCGCCGATGGTACAAGAGCTGGTTTTATCTCCGCAACGACGACGGTGGACTTCCCCCCTACACCGGGCGGATCATGGGGAGCTACCCGGAGAGGTGGAAGTATGGCGTCCTAAGGGAGGATCAGCCCAAGCTGCAGCCGCTCCTAGAGGGGCTGGAGAGGCTACGGGACCATGGCCTTACTGCGGCCATGGTCGTGGCCGCCTTCCACCACCGGAGGGTGCTGCCGCTGATGGCTTGGCGGTGGCGCCTGTTCGAGATGAGGCCGGATGAGCCAAACAAGGGCATCCGGATGTCTTCCTCCGCCCTTTTAGACGAGGAAATTCTTCGCCGGCTGGGGGAGACGGTGGAGGCGAAGTTGAGGGGCAGTAACCTGACCCCCTTCGCGATGCGCCCGTCGCGGGGGTTCCTCTCGCTGGTAAGTCACGTGCCACTGCAACCCTCGGGGCGTCCCCGTTTCTCATTGTTTCTTGTTCCCTTATCCATGTTCGCCGTCCCTGCAGGGGATGAGGGACGTGCGAGCCTCCCCGCCGCCCGTTCCTAAGGACGCAAGGTGGCGGGCGGCTAACCGGGCGCACGCCGAGGCATAGAAAAGGCGGAAGGACGCCAAGGTGGCGAAGCGCATGAAGAAGATCCTTGCGCGTGAGGAACTGGATAAGTGCCGTCGGCAGCAAAGGAAGGATGGTCTCTCGTTGGAGGAGTCTCCGTCGCCGTCCCTATCGACGGATGCCTCGGATGGAGATGACGAGGGCGAGATAGGGCGGGGTCCCTTGGACCATCTCCCTAATGTCGAGGAGATGGTGCCCAGGGCATCGGCAAGCAGCCCGGTGCTCCCAAGAGGAGGAGGAGGAGCCGCCTCGGGGTCGGCGATTGCCCGCCTCGGGGCTGAGGCCGACATGCCCGAGGAGCAGGCATTGGGCAAGCGTGCCATCGGCCCGATGGGCTCGGCAGCAGCGGTGGAGCTGGTGGCGGCGGGGGCGACGCAACTGCCCCCGCAGAGGACTGAGGGGGCGCCAGGGTCCGTCGAGGACCAACCGGCACCGATGAACACAGAGGCCGTGCCTCTGCCGCCACCACCGCCTTTGCAGACGAGGGTCGCCGTGCCAAAGCGGTTGCAGCCCCGCTCGAGGTAGGCGTATTTTTGGTGGAGCCGCAGCGCTTTCCGTTCGTTCTTTTGTCTCGTGCTGACCCTATAAACGTTTTGTCCTTAGCCGGAAGTGACCTACGGAGGTGCCTACCTTGGCGCCCCTCAAAGCGCTCAAGGTGAACCCTGGCTCCATCGCCCACTGGGTGGCGAAGGCGCAAGCCGTCCTACAACGTGGCGCGGCATCGGTGAGGGACGACCCAAAGGAGCCGGCCACCCAAGGAGGGGCTACCGAGGCGGCCCCGACACAGGCGAGGGAGGGAGCACCTCCGCCCCGTGATGGCGAGGCCTGTGGGTCGGATGGGGTCAAGGTTCCCTTGGCTGTCGAGTGTAACAACCCGAGTTTTTGGAAAAGCCAAAAATACGAACTATTTAAAATTTTTCCTGCAATATGTGAAGCATGTAGATGCTAGGTCAAACTAAGAATAATTTATAAATAAATTGTTGCATGCATATAGAATTACTTGTAGGAGTTTGCCGGAGTTCTTTTGTTGGTTTAGTGTTTTGTGTTGGAGTGCACAAGTCCATAGCAAATCCTGTTATCCCTTCTAGAATATCTTATGAATCCCTTTTCCTCTCTCAATTCACCTTCTTACTTCCGAACCTCATTCGAATTCCTTAACCTAACTCATAAAGCCAATCGACCTTCCTTGTAAATCAATGCCCCTAAATTGCCGACCCTTGGCATTGGATTCCGAGACCCATAGTAGACCCTAGTGGACCCCACTTGGGGAATCACGCGATAGGCGACGCATGTACACCAACCTAGAGCTCTCAGAAGTAAATATAATGGAGCAAGTAATAGAAAAGAAAAGGGGCATCTGGCCCGAGTAACCGAACCAGCCCAGCCTGGCCTGTTACCTCACCCTTCCTTTCCTCTCTTCTCCGGCCCGAACCAGCAAAATCAGCCCGTTGCGGCCCATGGAGACGCCTGCTCCCCCATCCCCCACCTGCGCTAGGCCGACCACAACGCCGTGGCCCATGAATGTGGCCCGCTATGCGAGCCAGCAACCGCGGCCCGTAACCACATCGGGCAAGCCACCCCAGGAAATGACAAACACCGTCACAACCACTGACCATGCGGGCCCGCCTGTCATGATCTCCACCTCCCCTATCCTCTGCCTCACGAGAGACAGAGCCCACGTACTCACCCTCGCATCCGCAGATTCTTCACGCAACCTCTATGGCACCCTGTTCCCGCCTTCGCGCCCCTCGCTTGGCTCCGCGCCCTCCATGTCGCCACCACGGGTCCCACAGATCACGTGATTCGTGTGACCCGGTCAGAGCTCGCAACCGCCGCGGCAGAGGCGTGATGATGCTGCGGCCTTGCACCCAATGAAATCTTTCCCGCACCCATGAATTGGAGCCCCTCACTGTCAACTGGACCCATGCGATGCCCACGATCATGAACAGGAGCACCTCGACTGCCGGATCGCCTTGGGCGGTATCACCAGCCGTCCGCACCCCTTCCCATGGCGCCACCGCCTATAAATCCCACACCAGAGCGCCCTGGGGTTCCCAAACCACAACACCGCCACCCTGCGGCCTTCCACCATTTGCCCCGAGACGAAGGAAGGGAGAAGAAGAGGAATCGGAGCACGCCGGGACGATCCCTCGGAGCCCCTCGTCGCCGGTCAGAGCTCTGCGCTGAACCGTGAGCACACGCGTTCGGCAGCGACGCAACTTCGGCGCTGCCTGCACCGGGCCCGACCTGCACCACGCGACCTCGCCGTCAAGCCTGCAACGTCGGGCGCATCCTCGAGCCGCGCGACCACGGGAACTCCACGACCTCGTAGCCATGGATCCGCGTCAAGCCCTGGTGTCGACACCACGTCAAGCCGCCATCCACCTCATCTCCATCACGGCCTTCACAAGCAGACAGTGAGCCTTCCCTGAACCCAAGACCCCACCTTTCGACGCATTTTAGTGGCCATGCCTGACCGGCCTTTGCGCTGAGTGCTGAAACGTGCAGCGACGCTGAGCCCTCGGAGACCGTGGCCGCCACGGAAAGTCCTTGCGTTGGACCGTCACCAACATGGGCCTTGACCTCACCCTGAACCGCAGCCAAGAGCCACTGGCGCCACCTCCGTCCACCAAGCCCGGACAGCCACACCACGACGTCGTGGCCACGATCGGAAACGCCACCACCTCGATGTGATCTGGCCGCACTGAGCCCTTCCTGCACGCAGTGCTGCACGACCAAGGTACGACCATACACCGGTGAGCTCATCCTTGGCCAAGCTCCACCCTCTTGGCCCCTCGATGGCATGTCGGCATGCCTGGCTGACTTGCCGCATAGACCTTGCCGCCCATGGCCATCACACTGCTAGGAGCACCGCGCACCATTTGCCCATGTCACTAGCACACCGCGCTGGCACCCACACTAGCCACTGCCATCGCTTGGCAAGGCCCTGCCTTGCCTCGACGCCACGCCGTAGGTGAACCTCGTCGTGGCCATGACCACGCTCGTGCACATACCACCTCGCCCTCATGTCCACGGCATGGCACCACCATCGCGGCCTCACCATGGTAAGCTCAGCCGACCCCTACACCTCCATGACCCCGGACCCTGCCACCACACTCACGACCATGGCCACCACTCGGACACACGCACACACAGACCCAAAGCCCAACCTTGGCCATGCTGGCACTCATGCACCGAGTAGTGTCACGGCGAGCCAAGCGCGCACTGTGTCCGTGTCCCCAGGCTCTTCGGTCAAGCACCACTGGGCACGGTCGTGAGCTGCTCACCCAAGGCCTCGGAGAACGTCGCGCGCGACACCATCACCGCGGACACATGCGTTGCGAGCAGCCCCAGCCCTAGACCCTGCCTTGCTGAGTGGCTTGCGGGAAAGCACCAAGGCCAGCCGGCCCAATGCCCAGCACCAGCTCCCTCTTTTCTCTCTTGGACCGACTGCAGCAGCTGCAACATCAGCCCAGTGGCCCTGTGCTGGCTCTCTCTCTCTTCCTTACAGTTTGGGCCAACAAACAGGCCGGCCTGCCTTTCCTCTTCGCGTAAGCCAAGCCCGGTAGCAGCCTAGTGGTGGCCTAGTAGAAACTGTGGCCTCCCTCTTCTCTTTCAGGAATGGATTTAATCTCTGAAATTCGTAGAAAATTCATACGTTGTCGAAAAATTATGAAACCAGTTTCATAATTTTTCTAAAGACGAGCACCACGTTGATGACCTCTCCGACCACCTCGGCAACCTTTCCGACCACATTGGCAACCTTCCCGACCACTTCAGCAATCTCACCGACCACGTTGATGATCACTCCGACCACTTCCGCGATCTCACCGACCACGTCGGCGAAGCTCTCTGACCACCTCAGCCAGCCTTCCGACCACCTCGGCAACCTTTCCGACCGCGTTGGCAACCTTCCCGACCACTTCAGCAATCTCACCGACCACATTGATGATCACTCCGACCACCTCCGTGATCTCACCGACCACGTCGGCGAAGCTCTCCGACCACCTCGGCCAGCCTTCCGACCACCTCGGCTAGCTTTCCGACCACAACGGTGATCTCGCCGACCACCTCGGTGACATCTCCGACCACCGACGAAAGCCCCTTCCTGCTTATTCTTATACTCGTTCGTACACTTACAATACGTGATCTTGATCTATCTATATCTATCTACACCATGCCCTTGTGCAGGTCTGCCTATCCCCAACTATGGAATGTGCTACTCCGCAGTCGTGTCGAGTTGTCACGTCTTTCGGTTGTGTGTGGTTCTTATCGCTGGTTGTTGGTGTTGTTGCCTGTGTGCCGAGCCTTCGAGCCGGCTGAGGGATCGTACCACGTTTGGACGTTACGATCACGAGATCCGTCTCGCCATGACCGTGATGCCGAGTGTAACTCGACCCGTCGCTTTTTAGTTGGCTTCATAGTACCACGAGTGTTAGCTCCTGCCTTCGGCCCTAGAACATGGTCGTGATGGATTCGATGTCGATACTAACATCGATGCGGATATCACCCGCACGCCTTGAGCCCTCCATGACCAAGTCATGTGGGAGATGACCTGGAGATAACAATCGTGGAACGATGGGTGCCAACCCATTAGTATAGCTTGTGGCTGCGAGTTCGCCTCGCCATGACCATGGAGCTACGCCACTCTTTTACTTTCACTTGCCTCTTCGTGCACAAACCCCCGTATGCTTGTACCTTGTATGACCATCGCATTTCCTTGATTCCCGCGGTGACAACCGCACCGCTATGAATTAGAGAGATGTCTTAGTGCCAGTGCACCTAAGTCGGGTACCCTACGAGTGGTTTGCGCACTTGTACTCTTTAGTGAGTCGCTCCTTCCGATGCCCTGTCTTCTGTCGTGGCGTGTGTGTTGGAAGGAGCAGACCTCAGTTCCTTGCTATCATTGCCCTATTAGCCGCTCTTTTCGATCCTGCCATGTCCATGGCAATTGGATCAAAGACCGGACTGTCTCTTTTTAGCTAGCAAAGCTATAGTCCATGTCGTACCTCGGACCCATGCGTGTTGACCCGATCAGCCATCTAAAACCATCTTTCCCGGAGATGTGTCTGAGAACATGACATGGATGTGCCTAGCTAACCCCCGCTTCTTTTGTTTTGCTGAGCAACTCTCTTCTCGGCTCCCGACGTTATTATGTCGTGTGGATCGAGAGAACCCGTTGCTGTCCAATCTCTTTGCGCTCCCGCTTTCTACCATAGCGGGCGAGCCGAAGTACATTGGAGCCAAGTCACAATAGTGTTATTCGTTCTTGTTTGCTTCTCGTGCCCAATTGTGACTTACGAAATAAAGCTGTAGGAGCTGAACCCCGACGTTCTTCTTTCATGGGCCCGTCTTCCACTCCCCATCAGTTCCATGACGCTGGATCAAAAGATCGTGAGCCATGGTGTTTGCTCTGGATAAGCTCTGGCTTAAATTGTTTGTCCTAAAGCCATACTGGCTTGGCCATGACTTAAGCTTGTGCTTAGCAAACCACCACTTGTGTTTCTTTGGCCTGAGGAGATCGGACAACCGCCGAGAGGGCTAAGCCGTGTATCTCTTATTGCCTCGCTGGTGTTATTGGATTTTCCTGTGTCTTGTCATCTTTTCGAGTGTTGAGTGCTCTCTTGCCTTGCGTGTCACTTTGTGAAGTAGCTGACGATCGGGCCAAGAGAACGTGGACGACGACAAGGACTACGGAATGGAGTCAACGCAGGAGGAGGTGACCCCGCTAATGGAACACCAACGAATGGAGAATTGTACCACTACTACCTCTACACCGCAGGTGTCATGGCAGCACCTTCTTTTAAAGAATCCTATTAGACATTGCATAATATCTAGAACTGCTAGCACTTTATAATTATTCCTTTGCTAGTACCTTGATGCATGCTCCTACCTGAGCCATTATTACCCTGATGCAACCCACTCTACCACGTCACCCTACTTTGCGCATTCACTCGCTTATATATGCTTACTTGCCTGCTTGCTTGCATATTACACCACTATACTTATTATTAACTCCACTTCGCATTATATCGGGGATATGATGCTGGTGGTGAACCCCCTAGGAATGGTTTGGCTATGGGTGCCGGACTAGGTGGTGTGAGAGCGTGCTGCGTGTGTGCCTTGGGTGCGTGGAGAGTGAGGGTTGTGTCGACCGAGCTGGAATAACGACGAGCCTGGGGCGAGTCTTGCCATGTGGTGCTACCTGAGCACTTGGATATGGAATACCTATGGCGGGTAAATGGTAATTGGAGGTGTCCTTGGGTGTGAACCTCAGAGAGGTGGAGCCCGGGGTAGAGGTGCTGTGGTGGCACGTAAAATGGAAACCCTGATGAAGACATTCTGGCTTGGTCAATCTCTAAGGACTTACTAGTACTCAGACTCACTGGGAATCCTTTACGTCCCACTCGCCCTATATGGTGCGGGACGGTCGGACTACTTGGTAGAACAATGCCACTACTGCTAGGCGAATGTGTGCAAGGAGGTACGGGGTGCGCGGTTTCCCCCACACCCTTCCGAGACTTTAGGAGGCCTTGTGGACCTGGCTCTTGACATTCGGAGGGCACCGGCTCTGTCTACGACTCACAGTATCAGCCACCCCAGACTAGACTTGGGATGTTCCAGGGCTGAGAGGTAGGGTGGCATCGTTCTAGGCTAGCAAGCGGCCAGAATCTGCCTAGACGGGGCACTGTCGAGGATGGCTATCTTGTGGGTATGTAAAACCTCTATAGAGTGCTTGGTTGATCGATCGATACATATGCCGACTTGTCAGCTATGGACCTTTCCTGGGTTTCGCTTAAACTAGATAGGAGATGAGTCCTTCTTTCCTCCCTCCAGGGTTTGGGGTATTTTCTGGCCGTGAGCCAGGGGTTGCGGGCCGTTGAGACAAGTGACGAGAGGGAGTTAGCCTGTCGACCTGAGTGTGTGAGATGAGATGTGGTGATGGTGGTGTGGTTATGGTTGGGATGGGATGGTGGATGGATATGGATGGATGTGGATGTGTGTGGCTGAGAATGTGTTAAAAACTGGATATTATTATTACATTACTACTGTTACTTACTTCTCGTGCGCTAAGGATGCAAACCACAGCCAAATGTTAGGATCGCCATATCCTCTTGTTTTATCTTTTCCACTAAAGCTCATCGGTGCTGACCATGGCCTGCACACTTCTGGCGGTGTGCAGATTTTCCTGCTTCTCAGAGATGCTGACGTTAGAAGGATTAGGAGGTCTCGTGCCTACGCTCAAGTTTGGTTCGGAGATGGAATCTACGCTGCACTATGCCAACTCTGATGATGACCCGTGAAGGAGGAGCCTTCACTCGATAGTCTTTCGCTAGATTAACTCTGTATTAGGTGTGTTCTCCAGTGATGTAATATCTTGTATTCTTGTAATCTTACGATGTATGACTGTGATATCGACTGATATATGATAATATGATGGAATCAACTATTGGTTTCATCATATTGTAATTCATTCTGTGGATTTTCCCTTCACAGAAAATTGAGGATGTTTCACCAAGGCCACCGGGATCGAGGTCCCCGGGGTTTCACAGGCCGGGGCGATGGAAGCCGCGGCGCCTAGGACCGCCAGGGCCGTAGCGGTGGTGGCCAGAGCTCCCGCAACCACCGAGGCCACGATAGCGGAGGCCAGAGCCCCCAGGACCATCGAGGCCACGATGGTGGAGGCCGAAGCCCTGGGGACTACCGAGGCCACGATGGCGGAGGCCAGAGCCCCTGGGACTACTGAGGCCGACGTGATTGCGGCGAGGCTATCGGCCTAAGAAGTGGAGACGAAGGCGGTGGAGGCTTTGGTGGCACCCTTGGGCCAAGGCCCATCGTCGTCACGGGAGGGCACCCAGAAGGTGGAGGTCCATCTGATCTCCTCCGATGATACCTCCCGGGCGCAGGAGGTGGTTGACGCCGAGGTGGCCGGTGTCGTGGAGCAGCCGGTTCTGACCCTGTGCAAGGGAAGCTCGGCCCTCGTGCTGGTACGACCTGAGTCCCGCGGGTAGGATCACCCATGTGTCCTGTGGTAGAGCCGGGATGACCCTGAGGGGGAGCCTCTATTCGCCCTTGAGGATGCGGCCGAGGGTGGGCGTTGGGACACCTTTGAGCAATACCGCTAGCTGGCGGAACGGTCACTACGGACAGCGTTGTCCGTGGTGGCCGATGATCTGCCCAGAGTCGCCCAGGTTCGCGCTTTCTTTTCTCATGCGGTGTTGTCTTTTTCTGAGTTTTCTTGTAGTGAATGACCCCTGTTCTACTTACCTAGGAGCTCGAGACCTGGTCCCTCGGGAAGTCGGTCTTTCTCCGGCGGGAGAGGGACGTCTGGGACCCGCTCTAGCGGCAGAAGGGCCTGCTTGCCGGCGCCAAAGAACTTCTGGCGGTGTGGAGCACGGAGGTAGAGGACCTCCACCTTCGTTGTGCCAATGCAAAGGTCGAGGCGGCCACGGCCTAGGAGTAGGTCGCCCCTCTAGCGACGTGGGTCAAGGAGTTAGAGGAGGAGCTCACCCGCGTGGCCAGTGATCAGGATGCCTTCAGGTCTCGAGCCGAGGAAGCCACGGCCTCGGGCAAGACTCTTGCTGGGCAGCTAGGAGTGGAGCAGAGTGCGCACCAGCTAACGAAAGGCGCCTTGGATGAGGCCCTTATGGTGGTTGAGGCTTCCTGGACTGAGGCTGTGGTCTGGAGGGGAAAGGCCAAGGGTGAGTCTTATTCCCCTCGTTTTATCCACTTTTCTTATATTCACCCCCTAATTCTCTGGTGTGATACAGAGTTGGGAAGAGAGGCTTCCAGGGCGGCCGAGGATACTTGGGTCGAGACCCAGCGCCTGAAGGAGAAGGCCGATGTTTCCCGGGCCGAAGTCCTGCGCTGGAAGGAGAAAGCCGAGGCCTCTCAGGTCGAGGCCCGACGCTGGGAGCAGAAGGCCAAGGGTGAGTCCCGTAGGCTTCCGTCCCTATTTGTCTTGTTTTCCTTTGTGCTCAACCCCATTTCGTTTCCTGTGGCGCAGAGTCGGAGGCAGAGGACACCCAGGCCGCCGAGGCTTCCGTCGTGGTGCAGGCAGTGCTCGAGACCGAGATCGAGGAGCACGACGCGCTGAAGGGTGCCACCCATACCACCTGTGAGGCCCTAGAGGTCGAGGGGGTTTAGTCAGGCAGCTCCCTTGGGAGCCGTCTGATTGCACTGAGTGGTCAAGTGCGTGAGCGGCTCCGAGGAGCGCTACATACGGGCGTCAAGCGCGCACTGGTCGTCATCGCCTCGCACTACGTCGGTGTTGACCTCCAAGCCATCAGCGATGGCTATGTCTTGCCCAATGATGACGAGGAGGCCAACAAGGCGGTGACAAAGCTATTAGAGGCGGCGGAAGGCCCTAGCATGGCGCTGGCAATGTTGTTTGAAGAGGAGGTGGTCCCTCCCCCACCGTCTGCCGATGCTGGAGGTCCTGAGCCTTGACCTGGGCCCAAGCGGCCATGTAAATAGAATAGGGATTAACTTTGTATCGTGACGCTTGTGGCTGTCAAGGCCCCTTTTTAAAGTACTCGTGTTTCTTAGTCATTTTTCTTGTGTTTCTGGGCCTCTGCCCTCTGTTGTCTCCGATCAGATTTCTTTTGCAAAAAACCTCCTTGGAACCTAAGCCGTCCCTTGGGCGAAAGGTGGTGAGGGAGTGCCGTAGCCTGGGGACGTAGGCCGTCTCGTGACTCTACCGGCCTTCTACCCCTAGAACAGACTTTTCGGTCCTTGGGTTTTTTACAACCGATTCGTCAGAGCGTGCTAGAGAGTTTGGCATAGAAATTTTTTTAGAAAATGACTTAGAAAAAGGTGCGTGGGACTTGGGGGGAGCCCATCTAGCCCCCGAGGGAGGCTCGGTTCTGCAGAGGCAGAGCCGAGTCTCCCTTTCGGTGTTTATCGTATTGCCGAGACCCGTGATGGGCTCGGGGGGGGGGGTCTCGAAAAATTAAACCAACTAAAGAGCGCTTCTCAATTGTATTCCTAGAATCAATATACACAATGCTTGGAAATTTAAGGGTAAAAGTGATGTAGCTGTTCTATGTTCCAAGCGTTGGTGAAGATTTCGCCCCTCTCGTTGGCTAGCTTGTAGGTCCTAGGCTTCAGCACTTGGGCGATGATGTACGGTCCTTCCCATGGTGGGGTCAGCTTGTGGCGACCCTTGTTGCTCTGTGTCAGCCTCAACACCAGGTCGCCTACCTTCAAGTCTCGGCTTCGAATGCGCTAGGCCTAATAGCGTCGTAGGGCTTGCTGGTATTTGGCCGAGTGTAGCAGCACGATGTCTCAGGCTTCCTCCAGTTGGTCAAGGGTGTCCTCGCGGGTGGTGCGGTTGCTTTGCTCGTTGTAGGCCTAAAGCCTCGGGGTGCCATATTCCAAGTCGGTGGGGAGGATGGCCTCGGCTCCATAGACTAGGAAGAAAGGTGTGAACCCCGTGGCTCGGCTTGGAGTGTTCCTCAGGCTCCAGATGACCGATGGGAGTTCGGCGAGCCATTTCTTGCCAAACTTCTTCAACCGGTTGTAGATTCTTGGCTTGAGGCCTTGTAGGATCATGCTGTTGGCACATTCTACTTGGCCGTTGGTCCTTGGGTGTCCTACGACCGACCAGGCTACACGGATGTGGTGGTCGTCGTAGAACATCAAGAATTTTTTGCCGGTGAACTGTGTCCCATTGTCGGTGATGATGGTGTTAGGGACCCCGAACCTATGGATAATGTCAGTGAAGAATAGCACTGCTTGCTCGGATTTGATTCGACTGATCGGACGAGCCTCGATCCATTTGGAGAACTTATCGATTGCTACTAGCAGATGGGTGTAGCCCCCGGGGGCCTTCTGTAGAGGCCCGACCATGTCGAGCCCCCACATGGCAAATGGCCATGTAATGGGGATGGTTTGGAGGGCCAGGGCCGGGAGGTGCGTCTGCCGAGCATAGTACTGGCATCCCTCGCAGGAGCGTACTAGCTTGGTGGCGTCGACAATCGCCGTTGGCCAGTAGAATCCTTGGCGGAAGGCGTTTCTGACGAGCGTCTGAGGCGCCACATGGTGCCCACAGGCGCCTGCGTGCAAGTCCCAAAGTAGGGACTAGCCTGCCTCGGTGGTGATGCATCGTTGGAGGATGCCAGATGGACTTCACCTGTACAACTCGCCATTGTAGAGGATGTAAGTTTTGGCTTGTCACGCAAGCCATCGGGCTTTGGTCCTGTCACTAGGAAGCTCCCCTTGAGCGAGCCAATCAAGGAGCGGGACTCGCCAGTCCATGTCCTAGTCGGTCTGGGGAGGCCTGGTGTCGACTTCCATGACCTCGGGCTCGGCCGAAGGAGTCTCGGCAGTAGAGGGGGCATCGAGCCCCTCGGTGGGTTCGGCCAGTGGGCCCTCTTCCACTACCAAGGTGTAGTCAATGGAAGGCTTGTGGAGGTCCCTAGCAAAGACGTTCGGGGGGACTGGAGCCCGTGCCGAGGCTATCTTTGCCAGTTCGTCGGCGGCCTCGTTGTACTTCCGCGCGATGTGGTTGAGTTCGAGACCATCAAACTTGTCTTCTAGGCGACGTACCAACTTGCAGTACGCCTCCATTTTGGGGTCGAAGCAGTTCGACTCCTTCATGACTTGATCGACGACGAGCTGCGGTCGCCCCGGACATCGAGATGCCGTACCCCAAGTTCGATGGCGATTTGCAAGCCGTTGACGAGGGCCTCGTACTCGGCCACATTGTTGGAGGTGGCGAAGTGGAGCCGCACTATGTAGCGCACGTGTACTCCGAGGGGCAAGATGAAGAGTAGACCCACGCCTGCCCCGGTCTTCATTAGAGACCCATCGAAGTACATGGTCCAGCATTCTGTTTGAATTTGAGCTAGTGGTAGCTGGGTGTCGGTCCATTCTGCTACAAAATTAGCCAAGACCTGAGACTTTATTGCTTTCCGAGGTGCAAAGGTCAGGGCTTCCCCCATGAGTTCGACGGCCCACTTGGCTATCCTCCCCGAAGCCTCCCGGTTATGGATTATTTCTCCCAAGGGGAAAGATGACACCACGGTTACTGGGTGAGACTCGAAGTAGTGACGTAGCTTGCGCCGAGCCAGGACTATGGCGTAGATCAACTTCTGGATGTGGGGGTATCGTGTTTTGGTCTCAGAGAGCACTTCGCTGATGAAGTAGACAGGTCGTTGGATGGGTAGAGCACGCCCCTCTTCCTGCCTCTCTACTATTACGGTAGCGCTGACCACTTAGGTCGTTGCGGCGACGTAGAGTAAGAGGGCCTCATCTCTGGCCGGTGGTACTTGGATGGGAGGATTGGTGAGCAGTGTTTTGAGCTTGGCGAGGGCTTCTTCGACCTTGGGGGTCCAAGAAAAGCGTTTGGATTTTCTCAAGAGGCGGTACAGAGGCAAGCCTTTTTCGCTGAGGCACGAGATGAAGCGGCTCAGGGCCGCAAGGCATCCCATGACCCTCTACACTCCCTTGAGGTCTCGGATTGGTCCCATGCTGGTTATGGTCGATACCTTCTCTGGGTTGGCCTCGATGCCACGTTCTGAGACTATGAACCCTAAGAGCATGCCTCGGGGAACCCCAAACACACACTTCTCGGGGTTGAGCTTGATGCCCTTCTCTCTGAGGCATTTGAAGGCTATCTCTAGGTCATCGACGAGATCCCTGGCCTTTCTGGACTTGACCATGATGTTGTCCACATAGGCCTCAATGGTTCGCCCAATGTGCTCGCCAAAGACATGGGTCATGCACCGCTGGTATGTGGCTCCTACGTTTCTAAGGCTGAAAGGCATAGTCACGTAGCAGTACATGCCGAATGGTGTGATAAAACAAGTCACGAGCTGGTTGGACTCTTTCATCTTGATTTGATGGTAACCGGAGTATGCATCAAGGAAAGACAGAGTCTCGCATTCCGCAGTGGAGTCAACGATTTGATCGATTCGGGGTAATGGGAAGGGGACTTTTGGACAGGCTTTATTCAAACCGGTGTAATCTACACACATCCTCCACTTCCCATTTTTCTTCTTGACCAACACAGGGTTAGCTAACCACTCTAGATGGGATACCTCCTTGATGAATCCGGCCGCCAAGAGCTTCTGCAACTCCTCGCCAATGGTCCTACGTTTTTCCTCGTTGAATCGGCGTAGGCGCTGCTTCACTGGCCTAGAGCCGGCCTGGATGTCCAAGGCGTGCTCGGTGACCTCCCTTGGTATGCCCGACATGTCCAAGGGACTCCACGCGAACATATCGGCATCAGCGTAGAGAAAGTCGACGAGCATGGCCTCCTATTTGATGTCGAGAGTGGCACTGATCCTTAGCGCCCGGTCGTCGGGGCACGAGGGTCGACTGGGACGAGTTTGACGGCCTCCGCAGGCTTGAAAGTCCTAGCTCGACGCTTGGGCTCAGGCAGGTGGCTACCGAGTCGATCAAGGTCGACGATGAGGGTCTCGGCTTCCATAAGAGCCTTGGCGTACTCGACGCACTCGACGTCCTAGTTGTATGCATGTTCGTACATCGACTCAATCGTGATGACGCCATTGGGACCCAGCATCTTGAGCTTGAGGTAGGTATAGTTGGGGACCACCATGAACTTGGCGTAGCACGACCACCCCAGGATGGCATGGTAGGTTCCTTTGAACCCAACCACCTCGAAGGTAAGGACCTCCTTGCGGTAGTTGGAGGGGGTGTCGAAGCAAACAGGAAGGTCGATGCGCCCGAGGGGTCACGTGCGCTTCCCCGGCACGATGCCGTGGAAAGGCGCGGCATCACCTCGGAGCCGTGACCGGTCGATCTCCAGGAGCTCCAGGGTGTTGGCATAGAGGATGTTGAGGCCACTGCCTCCGTCCATCAACACCTTGGTGAGTCGGGTGTTGCCGATGATCGGGTCGACAACAAGTGGGTACTGCCCGGGATTTGGGACATGGTCGGGGTGGTCATCCCGATCAAAGGTGATTGCTTCCCGAGACCAGTTGAGGTATCAGGGAGTGGCCACCTTTACCGAGAAGACCTCTCAGCGTTCCCTCTTTCGCTGGCGCGCCGTAAGACACGCCGAGGGTCCGCCAAAGATCATGAAGGCATTGTGCACCTCGGGGAACCCTTCGTCCTTGTCGTCGTCCCAGTCGCCGGCGCCCTTCTTCTTGGCATCGTCGTCGAGGAGCCCCAGCTTGGCGTAATAACGCCAGAGCATGGTGCAATCCTCGAGGGCGTGCCTCACTAGGCCCTAGTGATAAGGGCCGGGCTTTTTTAGCATGTCGTCAAAGAGCTCGGGGCCCCTGGGGCCTCGGGGGTTCTTGCGCTCCGTGGCCACGACTAGATCAGCCTCGAGCATCTCCTGCTTCTCCTGGCGACCCTTTTTCTTTTTCCCGGGGAGGCGGGGAGCCGAGGCCTCGATGGCCTCATCCCTCCGCTTCCCCTTGGCATCGTTGTCGAGGAAGATGGCTCCAACAGCCTCTTCGCCCGAGGCGAAGTTGGTGGCGATGTCGAGGAGCGTGGCAGCTGAGCGTGGCACGTTCCGGCCTAACTCTCGGACCAAGTCTCGGCAGGTGGTGCCGGAGAGGAATGCCTAGACAATTTCTAAGTCGCCGACGCTGGGCAACTCGGTGCACTATTTGGAGAAGCGCCGGATGAAGTCTCGGAGAGACTCATCCGGTTTCTAGCGACAGCTGTTAAGGTCCCAGGAGTTCCCAGGGCGCACGTATGTGCCCTAGAAGTTCCCGACAAAGACCCTAACCAAGTCGCGCCAGTCGTGGATCTGTGAGGGAGGAAGGTGTTCGAGCCAGGCTCGTGCTGAGTCTGACAAGAGCAAGGGGAGGTTGCGGATGATGAGCAGGTCATCATCCACACCGCCTAGCTGACAAGCCAGGCGGTAATCAGCAAGCCAGAGCTCGGGGTTGGTCTCACCGTTATACTTTGTGAGGTTGGCCGGTTGGCGAAACTGAGCTAGAAACTGAGTGCTGCGGATGGCCCTGCTAAAGACTCGGGGGCCGGGCGGTTCGAGAGAGGGACTGCGGTCCTCCTCACTGTCGTAGTGGCTGCCCTGATGCAGATGGTAGCCTCGGGCGGGCCCCTCACTGTCGTGGTGCCGTCGTCGGCCGACCACCTCATGGTCGCCCTACGCCTCGTGTCGGTTGTCGAGGCGGTCGTGGACCGAGGGGACCCTATTGATTGTCGGTGCCTGAGCGGGCTCGAGATGAACCGAGGCCGCCCTATCCTGCCGATGCGGTGCCGAGGGGAGGTCCGAGGTGGCTCTGCACCGCCGGGAGGCAGAACTCTCGGCCTGCTGCACCATGGCGGTCTCGAGGAGATCTCGGAGCTTGCCGTGAACCCATCGCCCTTCCGTGGTAGAGGGCTCGGGCATCGCACGCACTAGCATCGCCGCAGCTGCGACATTCTGGCTAGCGCAATTGAAGATTGGGGGACGATCGTCCCCTTCGTCGTCGTTGATGCGGTGGTGCACGTCGCGAGCCCGTCGCCGAGCTCCTCCACCGTCACTGCGGCCCTACTATTCCTGCTCGAGAGTGTTTCGGAGCTATTGTAGAAGGAGTTGATCTTGCTTGACCTTGGCCTGAAGCTCACGGAGCTGCTCTAGGTCTGGGCGTCGAAGTTGTCCAAGGGCAAGGTTCTCGTTCCGTGCTGCCGGTGGGACAATGCGTGAGGGTGTGGCATCGCCCGTTCCCTGATGAAGCAGAGTACGGTTGCCTGCCCCCTCGTCCTCATCGCCCGTGCTTGGCATCCCAAGTCCGACGTGGAAGCACTCATGAGTGGGATCGTAAGTACCTTCATCGTCAGAGTCAGAGTAGCCAAAGCAATAGTCACTCACGGCCAGGAAATGGCGCATGGCTTCAGGGTCGCGAAGCCTGGAAAAATCCGCTCTGGCCCACGCCTTGTCCTCCCCCGAGGAGTCAGCATGGGAGTGAGTCGAAGTCGCGGTACCAAAGTCAAGGGCGAAGCGTTGGTGGTGTCCTGAGGGTTCTGCGTGTATGGAAGCGTAGGCATAAGCATAGGAGGCAGCGGCATTTCTCATCCCGAAGGGGTACGGAGATGATGCCACTGCCGGATTCCGCTTTGCCGGAGCCGGCTCCTCAGGAGGTGGCGGAGCAGAGCTTGGTGACGAGGCGTTGCCGCACGCCACCGACGTCTCTCCCTTGTCTAGGCTCAGGCCAGACAGGTCCCCAACCAGGGACCTTATGCCAATAGCTGGACATGGGATACCGGCGGAGCGTGGCGTGTTGTCATGGGTTCGCGTGGAGTCGGCGTGGCTCCACTCGTGTTGCACCTGGCGAGCGCGATGAGAGCGGCCGCCCGGGCACCGCCTACGCCTAGGCTGTGGGTGCGTGACGTCGTCATTGGCAGGCGGGGCTCGGGGTGTGAGGAGTACCATGTCGTACTCATGCCCTAGAGACATGAACTCTAGGCTCCCAAACCAGACCACTGTACCGAGACGCAGTGGTTGTATGGGGTCTGCCATCCGGAACTTGTTGGGATGACGAAGCTGACACGTAGAGTCCCCTACCTGGCGCACCAACTGTCGGTGTTTCGGACCGAGGGGT
Source organism: Miscanthus floridulus (assembly GCF_019320115.1). Taxonomy (NCBI): domain Eukaryota; kingdom Viridiplantae; phylum Streptophyta; class Magnoliopsida; order Poales; family Poaceae; genus Miscanthus; species Miscanthus floridulus. Next base: position 146,782,741 of record NC_089581.1, on the reverse strand, counting down.
CCTCAACCAACTAGTAAATTTGTACTGCGTGTACCCAATCCTGGATGGTGATGCAAAGAGACAAGGTTTATACTGGTTCGGGCAATCGGTGCCCTACATCCAGTCTGAGAGATCGATCTTGTATTCCTTGCACCGAAGTGCTTGTAGTAGGGGGTTACAAGCTAGGTGAGAGAGGGAGCTAGTCCCAGGTCTCGGCGTGGAGGGGTGCGGGCTGCTTGAGACGTTGCTCTCAGGCCGCGGGAGAATGTGTGTGAATTGAGTGAGTGTGTTTGCATGTGAGCCTAGGTCTAATGTTTCTATCCCCCCCAGAACGGCCCTGGTCCCTCCCTTTTATAGTTGAAGGGGGGACGAGGGTAGTACATTTGCTAGATACATGGCGTCGTGCGGTCGGAGGCAGCATGTCCAAGCCCTGTAGCCTGTTCCTGTGGCGGCGTGGCCGACGGAGTGGTCCGTCCTTGAAGTACTGGGGCAATGCGCCAGTCACATCCGACCCTATGCGTCATGGAAGCTCTAGTGCTATCTCGAAGCAGGCGCGGCAGTCGGCGTGTTGGTCATCGTGTGTTGACTGCGCGGGGAGCTGAGGCTCAGTTGGTGCCGAAGCCGAGTCATCGTGGGAGGCTCGGCAGGCGTGAATCCCGGAGCTGCCGAGACCCTGAAGTGGATTGCCGAGGCTTGGAGGGAGCAGTTGGTGACATACACTGATTCCGAGGCTATGGTGTCCCGGACTTGACCCCCCATACCGCGTTGTCTCTGGGGCGGGGGTTAGGTGGCATAGTGTAGTGCAGGCGCTGATCGTGGGCACAGCACCAGAGCACAGTGGCCAGTAATCCCCGCCATGCCCGGTCCAGGACGGTTTGGCGTAGACATGACTTCCCGTCTGGTCGACCGCTCCGCAGCGTCGAGCCATCGTCCGGCTGATATTGCGGGAGTGGTTGGCGCATTAATGGGACACGACGCGCTATCGGGGAGACTGGCCGAGGCGGAAGCGACGGGTTGTTGCCGAGCCGGCTTCGAGCGAGACGGGGAATCGACATCTCATCTGAGGCTCCTCGCGCGGGGCCTCGGGCAAGACGGAGAATCAGTTCCCTATCGAGGCCCCCACACAAGGCCTTGTGCGAGGCGGAGATTTGTCCGGCCGCCGAGGCCTCCCGTACGAGGCCAGGAGCGAGGCGGAGAGCCGGTGGGTTCGGACGAGGCCGGGGTTTAACAAACGGCTTATCCTTTGGCTTTGTTTTTTATGGTGTTTAAGTGATTTCTTTCGTTATACGCTCGGGGTACCCTGTTCTATGGTACCCGACATGTGGATCCGTGGATCTGTGATCTTGTGATTTATGATTGTCTGGAGGTAAAAGAAGGTTGGAGGTAGAAGGAGGATAGAGGTTGTTGGATCTTAATTCTATGGTACAAAAAAATCATGTGTTGAAACTACATAAAACACATGGTTGTTGGATAGATAGACTCAATATAAAAGGCCTCCACCGTACTCACTAAAAACATATCTGATTAAAAAATTTCCAGCCAAACGTGTTTGGATCCAGCAGCTCCAATTTGCACCACCAAAAATGGTAGATCTGTATCCGGATTCACCAAATTAGTGGAACACCTCAAGTTCAGGTTTGGTGGAGCTCGAGAAAATTACCCATCATGTCATTGATTACATAAAAACGGTTTGTTCTATTTTTTGTTCATAGCGTCATCGTCTTCCTTCCCATGCACGCGCCCCGTGCACGCGAACGTATGAAAGGTCCTAATATGGCTAGAGGGGGGTGAATAGCCTATTTAAAATTCTACAAATCAACTAGAGCAATTTGATTAGTAAGACAAATAGCGTAATGCAAACTTGCTTTAACTCTACGAGGGTTGCAAGCCACCTATCCAACAATTCTAGTTGCAATGATTACTAGACACACAACTTGCTATGATACTACTCACTAAGAACTCTCAATCTTTCTACTCTAAAGAGCTCCACTAAGCAAACTTAAATAGCAAAGCAAGCTCTCAAATCTAATTACATTAAAGAGCTTGCTACAACTAATTTGCAAGAATGTAAACGAGTGAGTAGGATGGTTATACCGCCGTGTAGAGGAATGAATCAATCACAAGATGTATATGAAACCAATCACCAGGAGAATATCAAATGGCAAGAGAACTGATTTTTCTCCCATGGTTCACGTGCTTGCCAACACGCTAGTCCCCGTTGTGTCGATCAACACTTGGTGGTTCGGCGGCTAAGAGGTGTTTCACAAACCTCGTCCACACGATTGGACACCGCAAGAACCTACCCACAAGTGAGGTAACTCAATGACACGAGCAATTTACTAGAGTTACCTTTCGACACTCCGCCGGGGATGGTACAACTCCCCTCACAATCACCGGAGACGGCCACGAACAATCACCAACTCGTGTCGATCCTCCACCGCTGCACCGAGCCGTCTAGGTGGTGGCAACCACCAAGAGTAACAAGCAAAATCCGCAGCGCAACACGAATATCAAGTGCCTCTAGATGCAATCACTCAAGCAATGCACTTGGATTCTCTCTCAATCTCACAAAGATGATGGATCAATGATGGAGATGAGTGGGAGGGCTTTGGCTAAGCTCACAAGGTTGCTATGCCAATGAAAATGTGCAAGAGCGAGAGCTTGAGCCGGCCATGGGGCTTAAATAGAAGCCCCCATGAAATAGAGCCGTTGGGCTCCTCACTGCACAGAACACGGACCGACCGGACGCTCCGGTCAGATTGACCGGACGCTGCACCTCAGCGTCCGGTCGTGCGATGTGCGCCACGTGTCATCGGCTTCAAATGCCGTTCACCCGATTTCAACGGTCAATTGATGACTAGACGCGTCAGTTAGAAAGTGACCGGACGCTGGACCTCAGCGTCCGGTCGTTTCCAGTAAGGTTCCAAACGTGAATTTTCACGACTGGACGCGTCCGGTCATGCTTGACCGGACTCACCCAGCGTCCGGTCACTCAATGTCTCCACTATGCACCACACGTCAGCGTACGTCAGCATTGACCGGACGCACCTTGCTAGCGTCCGGTCACTCTTCGCACCAGCGTCCGGTCACAAGATCGAGACGCATGCTCACTGCTGCTACTGACCGGACTCTGAACCCAGCATCCGGTCACTACACCACCAGCGTCCGGTCACTCTGTGAACCCCTATCTTTTCTGTCTAGGGCGCCGGTGAAGTTTCTAACCCTTGCTCAAATGCCAACCATCAAGTGTATCACCTTGTGCACACGTGTTAGCATATTTTCACAAACATTTTCAAGGGTGTTAGCACTCCACTAGATCCTAAATGCATATGCAATGAGTTAGAGCATCTAGTGGCACTTTGATAACCGCATTTCAATACGAGTTTCATCCCTCTTAATAGTACGGCTATCGATCCTAAATATGATCACACTCGCTAAGTGTCTCGATCACTAAAACAAAATGGCTCCTACAATTTTTACCTTTGCCTTGAGCCTTTTGTTTTTCTCTTTCTTCTTTTCCAAGTTTAAGCATTTGATCATCGCCATGCCATCACCATCGTCATGCTCTTCGCCATTGCTTCATCACTTGGAGTAGTGCTACCTATCTCATAATCACTTTGATAAACTAGGTTAGCACTTAGGGTTTCATCAATTAACCAAAACCAAACTAGAGCTTTCAATGTAGGTCAACGACATCATGAGCTTAGGGCACCGCTCGCCATGGCTGCGCACAGTCGCCATGTGGCTCCCCGAGGGAGGCAGCTCCCTAGAAGCCCCCCCTACGCCGTCGGCCCATAGACCACGAGACGCACGCCCCAAGACGCGCAAAAGGCGACCTCGACCACGGCGCGCCTGCTCGGTCAAAGGCAACCACACGACAACACACAGGCAGCACGCACGCGAAGCAAGTCTGCTAGGAGCTGCACGTCCATTGCGCCTACGGTTGGATCAATCGGATTAGGCATGGGAGGAGGCGCCAGAGGCCCCACCACGGCGGAGGCGGACTCGAGCGGTAGGAAGGGGACTCGAGCAGTAGGAAGGAAGGAAGAGGATGAAGAGCTAACGCGCGGGCCCTAGGTCATAATGGGATAGAGGAGAGGTTGGAGCTATACCGAACACTTTCTAGGATCCCGATCCACTGTGGAGCTACTCTACGGTAGATCCAGGTGAATCCTAGATCTAGATATACATTTTCTAATGGTAGAGCTCTATCAAACCGGCCCTAAGTCATAGTAATAGAACTAAATTTGTCTGAATAATTAGGAAAACCTCATACACGCGGAAGTGGGTGCACACCCGTCAGGATCACATCCACAACTGTTTGATTACAAACATGCATAAATGCATTTCCTTTTATGTTTTTTTAAAGTTTGTCAAGTTTGTTCCTTTTTGTGAAGATTTTTTCTAGTGTTTATAGATAAGGAGATGCGGAGATAAAGGTACTCTCGAGCTTGCTTGGTTTCAAGTGTTGGAGTTTTTTTTATAATTCAAGTGTGTTGGAGTTTGCTCCACTGAACGTGGCAAGGTAAAATGTTGCCGAAGCTGATGGTCCCCACTTTTGTTTGTAAATGAAGTACAGAATTTTAGCATGTCCTCCGTTTATATTTCAGGATGATGATTGACACACAAGACAAACTTACGGAGTATCAGTCAATGGATGGGCCTCCTGCGATCCCTCATCAACCACCCGTCCGAGCGCACCAGGCCTGCAGGCCCCGGGCAGCCCAGACGGTCGCCCTCGGTGCCAGACCCACCGGCCCACCTCCGTGAATGCGATGCGCCGCCCCTCGTGCCATTAATTTCTGAAGACCCCACCGCATGCATGGCTCGGCCCATTCGAGTCCACTCATTTTGGCCGAAGAAGCATGCAAGCGGCAGGAAATGGTGCAGCGTCTGCACCTGCATCTGTGCGCCAGCAGCAGCATGCAAACACACTTGGAGCAGCGGCAAGCATGCTTGGGTTGCTGCACTCGGTCAAAAAATGAGAAGCTTACCAGCTCGCAAATGCAGTGAACAGCGACACTCGCATGCCGTGCGGGCCACTGCAAACGGCAGCACCATCTATTCTCTTTGCATGCACATGAGCAGGCACGATGCTCTAGCCACTGAAATGGCCCAACACCGCGTGCACCCCCAAGTACTGACCATGGTCAACAATCAATGCACTTCTGCTCAGCAGCATAATGAGCAGAGGAATTGCGGCAATGCGGCCACCCAGACTGCCGGTCTGAACACGGTTTGGCAGATCCCTGGTTTCCAGGAGCGGCCAATGCATGTTGACCACTGGTGAAAGGGCGCGCGCCATCACGTGCACGTGCAGTTACAAATGTAGAGACTGAATTGGTTTGAGATATATCATGAAATACTTAAGGATATTCATAATCTGAGTGAATGGAAAAAATGACTGAGATACATATAGGAACCTAAGCCTTTCTTTGGCCTAACTCTGGACTGCAGATAACGAAGTACAGAGTGAAACTTGGAAGGAAGACGAGACTGGCCATTTTATAAGGTTGTAGGAAGCACACCAAAAGTAAACTAAATGCAAGTACATATGGTCAGATGAGTCCGTTTTCGGCAGAGCTCGCATCTGTGCTTTTTATTTCTTGGACACCTGAAAAAGATGACATGGACCATAACTGTGACACGAAATAATCACAAAAACATTTACCACCCTCATTTTGTTCATGACTGCGGACTTTGCATAAGAATCGCCAAGGCAACAGTAGCAAGTAAACATTGATCAGGATGCACCTTCTGAATCATGTATTGTAGCAATGCAATATGAATCATAGTCCCTAACCAATCAGAATAGATTAAGTACATAGCAAACCAGAAAAATCACTTTAGGTTAGAAGCAGGTGCACATATCCTATGCAGGTGTATAACTATTTATTTTAAAAAATCAGGAAAGAATATCCTATGCAGCTACACATATCCTATGGAAGGGCAGTAACAAAAAGTAGAACTTGCTATATTCACCAGCGCGCGCGCGCGCACACACACACATATATATATATAATTCAAAACCCCATAAATATGCCGGTTCGAACACAAGAGCATTAGCTATAGAGCAGCCACAGTTTTAATTAACTTGTCATACGAGGATAGATGTGTGTACTTAACTTTTCCTCAACAATTAGGAGGCCTGTATCTTTTGGGGAACTATCACAACAGCAGCTAATACATGCCCATTATGACACAGCAACCAATACGTGGCTAGTGTTTTTTTTGGAGCAGCTGGAAAAGATATCTTTGAAATAGAAATTTTATATAGTGTGTTTTGGTCCGACGGGTCCTCAACCGACTAGTGAAAGTGTACTACGTGCCCCTAATCCTAGATGGTGATGCAAAGAGACAGAAGGTTTATACTGGTTTAGGCAATAGGTGCCCTACGTCCAGTCTGAGAGAGCGATCTTGTATTCCTTGTACCGAGGTGCTTGTAGTAGGGGCTTACAAGCTGAGCAAGAGAGGGAGCTAGTCCCAGGTCTCTGCGTAGAGTGGCGTGGGTTGCTTGAGATGTTGATCTCTTACAGTGAGGGAGCGTGTGTGTTACAGAGCATTGTGCGTTGCTTGCACGTGTGAGTCTGATCCCTCATAGAAGCGGCCCTGGTCACTCCCTTTTATAGTCGAAGGGAGGCACAGGGGCGGTACATGTATTTGCTACGTGGCGTTTTGTGAGCAGAGGCGGTATGTCCGAGCCCTGCAGCTCGTCACTGTGGCGGCATGGTCGGTGGAGCGGTCTTGTCCTCGATGCACTGGGGCGACGCGCCGGTCACGCCTGATCCTGTGCGACGTGGGAGCTCCTGTGGTGACATGCGCGCCTTCTTCTGTTGGAGGCGTGCTAGTCACTGTATGTTTAACCGGCGCGGAGAGCCGAGGCTGGGTAGATGCGACGACGCGAGTGCGCTGATTCCGAGGCTATAGGAGCTTGGCCCTGTGCACGATGTGGGAGCTCCTGTAGCTTGACGCAGGGCATAGCGTGTACTGCAGACGACGTGCCAGTCGTAGAGTGCTGACAACATAGAGAGCCGAGGCCCAGTCGGTGCAGAGGCTAAACCATTGTGGGGGCTCGGCGGGCGCGAGTCCCGAGGCTACAGGAGCCCGGAAGCGGATAGCCGAGGCTCGGAGGGAGCAGTTGGTCTTGTACGTCGATTTCGAGGCTACAGGGACCCGGACTTGACTTTCCACGCCGCGCTGTCCTTGGAGCAGGGGTTAGGCAGCACAGTGCAGCACGGGTGTCAGCCGTGGGCACAGTGCCGAGCACAGCGGCCGGTAACCCCTGCCCCGTCCTGTCCCGGATGGCATGGCGTCGATGTGACTCCCGTCTCATCGGCCACTCCGCTGTATCGTGCCATCGTTCGGCTGACGTCGCGGGAGTGGTTGGACGCGTTAGTTGGATATGACATCCCGTCAGAGAAGTCGGTCAAGGCGGCGGTGATGGGGTTGATGCCGAGCCGGCCTCGAGTGAGTTGGTAACTAGGTGCTCGTCCGAGGCCTCATGGCATGGGGCCTCGGGCGAGTCGGAGAATCGGTACCTCGTCCGAGGCCTTGTGGCGCGGGGCCTCGGGCGAGTCAAAAAACCGGTACCTCATTCGAGGCCTCGTGGTTTCGTTCTGGGCCGAGCCCACTTCGGGTGAGCCCAGATATTGTTCGAGGTGGGCCGGGTGGTCCAGCCGGGCCTCGGATAAGGTGGGGGTTTACCGATGGTTGTCTCTTGGCTTCGATATTTACAAGGTCTAAGCGATTTTTTTGGTTCTTGCTTAGGGGACCCCTTTTTAAGGTACCCGACAGTAGCCCCCGAGCCTCGGGGAGAGTGTGAGCGCTCTCCTTGAGGTTTTGATGAGACTTGGCTCGCGGCAGCTCGTGGCGGGATGGTGTTTCATACTCAAGGCTTCGGTGGGTGCACGCGAGCGCACCCGCCGGGTGTAGCCCCGAGGCCCTAGAGGAGTGGATTTATTCCTCTAGGGGCTTTTTTCATGTCGAGTGAGGGGTTTTATCGTATTTGCCGAGCTCCCGAGTGCGAGTTTGGGTCGCTGGGCCTCGGCTTAGTTGTAGGAAGAGCCCCCGAGCCTCTGCTCAGAGCAAGAGGGCGATCAGGAGTTTCCCTATCTTTTTTGTGCGGGCCTCGCGCATCCTTTTCATTCGGAAGGAGGGGTGTAGTATGCCAGTCTACCCTCGGTGGGCGAGCAGTGACACCTCCGGTGAGCTGTTACTAGGTAAGTCCAAGTGGAGGCCCATGCCCTATTCGATACGGGTCGGCTAGCGGTCTAGAGACGCACTCCAAAATTACCAGAGGGCTTCTCTAGTGGGTCCTAGGGCCGTTCGATTAGCCCCAGGGGCTCGGTGCCTCCCTACGGTGTGATCCCATTCAGAGACCTCCCTGCTGGTCTTGGACACAACTTAGGGCATCCCAAGCAATTGTTTGCTTGGGCCTCGGCCATGTACGGGCTCGCCCATAGTTATCCCTGACTCTGTTTGTCCTGGGGCGGCTGTTGAGACCCTCGGGGGCCCAGCCTTTGAACCCCTGGACTGTAACGGGCTCGGTGCCTAGTTCCTTAGTCTGAAAGGAATCAGGTGGGAGATATTCCCTTCCCATCGGCTGACGACGGTGGGTGCGCCTTTTAAGGCGGTTCCTCGGGGAGACGGAACGACGCCTACCGTCGCTATAGTCGGATGCGACACGACGTCTGCGGATGGGACGTTACTGTGTGCGCACGGTTAATAAGAAAAAGGTGGACGTGTGGGCGGTTTGGTCGGATCCGGATTTACTACGCTAGATCTGAGGGAAACTTTCCCGGTTTCGTCGCCTGCCCGTTTTGCCCCCTTTCCTCGCTCATAAATACATGATGAGCCACGCCCCGCCCCTCCTTACCTTTTCCGCCTGCGTTCGCCCTTTCTGCCCTCGAGCGGTTGCTAAGAACAGAGGAAGAGAGCGCCGGAGAGAAGAAGGGAGAAGGGGGAGGAAAGGAGAGAGAGAGAGAGAGATAGCGAGAGCACGCCTTACCACCGTAGCCACATTCTCCACCGCACTCATGGCCGGTGGTGCTGTTGTCCTCCAGGCGGATCCTTGGGGTCCGTCCGACGTGTCCGCAGCGCTCGTCGACGACTGTCTCCTCCGCCCGGTCACTGACCCCAACAAACCGGAGTGGATTGCTTCGGGGGATGAGCCGAAGCCGAG